>NW_027069945.1:0-13873 GCF_002906115.3 Quercus suber | reverse complement strand
AAAAAAAATTTACATATTTGTGCTCTAAGTGCCATATTCACACTTAGAGGAGCCTTTGATATGCCAATCGACAAATTAAATGTTGGTCCAAAGTGCTTAATTACTAGAACTTAGTCCCAGTTTTCAACACAAATTTTCAAATTTTGAATGAATTTCCAACTTCCAATGGCTATTTTTGATCTATAAGAGCATTAGTATTAGGTCTTGTATAACTCAAAGTATGCTAAATTTTAGCATGAAAGCACAAAAAGCATGCATTATACAAACTCCCAATTGTAAAAAAATTTGCAATACTGCTACAATGCGGTCTTATATGTAGGATGACACTATAGCAGACTGGTATAATTTTTTTATTACTTTATTCTCTCTCCCTCTTTCACTTTCTCTTCTTCTCTCACTTTGGCTCTCTCTGTGTGACTTTGTCCTCACTCCCTCTCTCACATCTCTCCCTTGTTCAAGACTTGCCATCGGAACTACTTGGGCCATTTTGCGTGGAGTTCATCATAGGGCGTGTGGGTCGTGGCAAGGTCATGCATGGAGATTGGTGTGGTGAGGTGGGTTTTGATTTTGGGTGGGTTCCGATGGGGTTTTAATCGGCATGGGTTCTGTGGAGATCGGGTTTTTGATCGACGTGCATGGAGATCAGGTTTTGATTGCGTGGGTTTCATTCCGATGGGGTTTTGATCAAGTGGGTTTCGTGGAGATTGGGTTTTGATCAGCATGGGTTCCATTCCAATGGAGTTTTGATCGCATGGGTTCTATGGAGATTAGATTTTGATCACTAAAATAATGGGTTTGTTGGTTTTTTGATTTAATGGGTTTGTTGGTTTATGATTTAATGGCTTTCTTCAGTGGGCGTGTCGCATGGTGGTGGTGATTGGTGGTTTGTTGGGGTTCGGCGACAGTGGCAACTCCGATTACTTTAAAGATTGGCACGGATTGATGGTGGGTTTTCTTCAAATTTTTGTTTTAGGATTGTTGTTTTGATTTGCTGGGGTGGCTGGTGGTGTAGCAGTGATTTGGGTCCGTGTTGTGGGTGATTGTTGCTAGACAGAGGACTGGGTAAGTGATTGTTGCTAAGCGGAGGAGGTGGTTATCGTTTGGGTAATTGTTTTGATATGGTGGTACTGATTTGGTTTAGGTAAGTGGTTGTGCAACTGCTGGGCAGTAATATTATTGTTTCTATTGATATTGAATACTTTGATGATTGGCATGTGGTGGGGTGGTTGGGTTTGGATGGTGGTTGAGTTGGGGTTTGGGTTTGTACACGGTGGAGAGAGAGAGAGAGACAAAGGGGGGGGGGGGAGAAGAGAGACAGAAATTAGATAGAAAATATTATTTTTTGGGTTATATATTTTATTGTGTAGATATATTATTTTAATGTGTTGTATAGGAAAATAAAAATTGAGATGTTAGGTGTGTTGTAAAATGATATGGTATAATTGATAAAGTAGGTTTTGAGGTGGTAAAATAGAATTTTTTTTGAAGAAACCAAATGTGAATGCTCGAACTGATTGGGCTTGGGAGAACTTTTTAGTCCATTAGTAATTATTTCAATATAAATAAATATAAATATTTTTTAATTAGAAATTTCTAAATCTGTTAATATTTGGACATTTTAGTACATGCATCCATGCAATTGTTCCTAACTTTATCCAATAAGATTTTGACAAACAATTAATTTTAAATTAATTTGTTATTGGTCCAATTAAAACTAATTGATTATAATCTCATGCGATTTAGCCTCAATTAGGGCATTATTATTGGTGGTACTAAAAAGCCATATTAATATTGTAGGGACTCAATTTGAATTGACCCTGAATATGAATGAGTTTTCAGCCCAATCCAGCCCAAACAATAAATTTATAGAGAGTGGGTTAAAGGTTTAGGCGCTGCCGTCGATCACCATGCATGAACTTTCTTTATAAAAAATACTAAGAGTTTCTCTACAAATGGGGGGATGCTCCTCGGCCCGTGGCCGAGGAGACCCTTTTCTTCTCTCTTTCCCCCCCCCCTTATTTTACTTTACTTGCTTTTCTTATATAGTTTTCATCTTCCTATCTCCTTCTTCCATCTGTTGATCATCTATTTGCCTTTCTTCTGGCCGTCCGTCCCATCAGAGGCCTTATCAGTACTCAAGTGGTTCACTCTGATTAACGTTATCCTGCCAAGGGGTTACCTCCCCATTAATGCGGCCAGGGGGGTTAGTTGAGTGCATTAAATGCGAGGGTGATAGCTTACTTTGGGGTTAGTCTTTCCCAAAAATCATCCTTGTCAGGCCGAGGATAAGGAGGTCCTCGGCGTGGATTGGGAAAAAAGGTTTTCCCCAATTTAGCCTTGAATAGTCTGTGCTCCTCGGCATGGGCCTTGGGCCTGCTACACGATGGGCCGAGGCTATCAGGCCCACGGGCCCCACAATAGCCCCTCAAAACCCTGCTGCACGTTCCCTCGGACGGGGAGAAGGGTTTTGATACCTGCGGGCCTTCCAGACGAGTTGCCCCACTTCGGTTTGTGTTGATGCTAGCGGCTTTTTGACTGCCCGATGCGTTTTTAGTGTTTCAAGACTTAATGGGTGCCCACATTAAATTTTGGCGGCACCACATTTCCCATTTTCAACGGCATGATCTTTTGCTTTTATGAGCAAGCGGTTACATTTGGGGAACCTAAGGGGGAGTATAAGTACCTGTTTAAACCGCCTGGTTTCATCATTTTCGCGCTTACAATTATTGATGCGTATGATTTGAATCTGGTTCGACTTGTACACTATCTGAAGAGTATCGTCATATTTCTGTAAGTCTTCTTTTTCTAGCGACCCCAAATTTCCTTGATTTTACTTCTCCTTTTCTTCTTTTAGAACTTTTAGTTGTCTTTGGGGAATGGGTAAGTTTAAGAAGTTGGTCNTTTTTTTTTTTTTTTTTGAGAAAGCACTATAAGTAAAGTGTTTACTGCTAAGTTTACAATATTTTCAATTTTTTACAATAATTATACATGACAAGTTATTAGTTATTATCAATATTATGAATATTATTTTGGACCGTTTCGATTTACTTAATGAAATTGAATATTTCAGTACCAGTCTATTTCGATGTAACATTTTAAAATGATATATATATATATATATATTCTTATACAATATAAAATTATAGGTAAATCTCAAATAATACATATTATATATTTTTTTTTATCCAACAAATTATTTATTCATTACAGTACAATCACTTTTTAGAATATTAAAACATAAATATATACTTTAACCAAAAAAAAAAAACATAAATATATTCAGAGATAATGAAAAACTAAAACCAAAAATTATGTTGGGGAGATTCAATAAATAAGTTTGAAACTTTCAAACTCTCTTGTCAGCTTTTTGAGTTTTGCCCTTTCGAATGCTTTGTCATGTGGGTGAGGTCAACAAACTAAAAGGCGAACATAAAGAAGAAACAAAGCAGAAACCAAGCAAAATCTTAAACAAGGCATAGACTAAAGACAAAAAATGAAAGAAGAGGCCGAGGGTCTGAGACGAAGCAAAGAAGAAGAAAAAAATAAGGAGCGACCTCTCAGTTGTTTGTGATGACTGGGTTTGATCTTCAAGAGATTGGCGGTAGCTACATGCTTTGCAAATGAGTTTGTTAGTTTAGGATTTTTTTTTTTTTTTTTTTTCCCCCTCTTTCCTTTGGAAACTGGTACCGGCCTAATGTAATTGACTAGAATTGGCCAGAAGGACCAAAATTGGCCGGAATAAGACCCGAGGTAGAATAGGTGGTATTACCGTTTCGGATTACATTCCAGTATGAGATATTCCAGCCGTTCCGGTTAGAACGGAACGGATTTAATAACATTGGTTATTACGAGTTGTTATTAGTGAACAAAAAAGTAATTTTAGTAATAAAATTAAATTAGAACCAATAATAACCTACTACCTATGATTTGTTGTAAAAATATTATAAAAATGTTATAAACGTAGTGTTTCTCAATTTATAATGGCAATATGAAAATGAATTTTCTAAAAAGGAAAATATATATCCTTCAATCATCCCTTATAATATTTTCCTCGAGGCTGTAGGCAGAAATTTTTGTTTGGGGAGTCAATTTAGTTTACTATTCAGCTTATTTTTACTATTATTTGACGAGGTAAATAAGCACTGACGAAGCCATCTATGAGAATGATCGTCCTGGTACGGACGAGAAAATCTACAGGACGAGCAGCGCAGGAGATCACGGTACTGACGAGGATCTTCAGTCCCTTTAATGCAGTCAACTGAACAGCTATACTTCCAGCTGTACGAACCGTTTGAAGACATTGATACCTCATTACCCAGGTTTGAGGCGTTACTCAATGGAGCATTAAGACCTTCATAACTCCTCCAACGGCTAGGAACGATGAGAGTAGATATAAAACCTATACACTCCCACGAAAGAAGTAAGAGAGATATACTGCTTATTTTACTCATTTTTGTTCATTTTACTTTTCTTACAAAGAAGATCCTATATTCTAACTTTGGCATCGGAGGCGTTGTGGCAGGCACCACACCGGTGTGTACAACAGGGAAGGAAAAGGGATTAGCTTCGTCCGACGAACATCACTGACAAGTTTACACTTATCAGTTTGGCGCCGTCTGTGGGAGTCGACATTGTTTTCGTGTTCAGACTCGAAATAGTAGTTCCTTGTTCTTGTTCTTTTCAAGATGGAGTCTAATTAGGACGCTGCAACCCTGGCTCAGCAAGTTCAAACCCTTGCAGCCACCGTTGAAGAACTAACTAAGCAAAACCAAGAATTGAGATCACGACTTCAGCAAGAGGACAATCGTTTGAAGGGAAATCAGGAAGATGAGGGGGATAGCAACAGAAGAAGTGACCATCGAAGGCCTAACACTCCCATCGAGCAAAATTCAGATATCCTTCGAGAGATGAGGAAGGAGATGGACGAACTAAGAAACGCCATCAAAGAGAAAACAGAACGGAGTGTGGATCGGATGGTCCGGGCAACGGATTCACCATTTACAACAGTGGTTCTCGACTGCCCAATGCCGTCGAAATTTCGGTTACCTCAGCTCGAGCCCTTCGACGGGCTGAAGGACCCTCAAGATCATCTAAACACCTTCAAGACGACCCTGGGACTTCAACAGCCCCCAGACGAAATCTTGTGTCGCTCCTTCCCTACTACACTCAGGGGGGCTGCCCGAGAGTGGTTCACAAAGTTGCCAACATCGTCAATCGATACGTTCGAGCAGTTGAGCAACGCTTTCCTACGCCACTTTATTGGAGGACAACGACCAAAAAGGACCGCTGACCACTTGCTCACCGTCAGGCAGGGAGAAAAAGAAACCTTGAGGTCATATGTACAACGTTTCACGAGGGAAACACTGGAAGTAGACGAAGCCGACGATATGGTGCAGCTGACGACCTTCAAGGCAGGGTTGAGGTCCAGGGATCTCGTCAGCTCACTCGCAAAGAACCCCCCAAAAACGATGGCTGAAATGCTCCTCAAGGCACAGAAATACATGAANTGGAAAGATTTTCTCTTCCTCATCGTTGATACTAAACTTAATTGAGCGCCAGTCCTTTATATTAGACCACTGTAAATGATATTCTTTAGTTTCACTCAATTGATAGTGATGGGTTGGTTCCACTGAAGAAGGATAGGAATAGTTTGGACGGAAGATTGAAGGTATGGAATGACCAAATTGGTAAGCTGGTCTTTCACTAGATGCTGAATTTGTCTTAGACTGTGTGGGAGGAAATAATGATGTTATGGAATAAGGAGAGATGTTTTTTGTTTGAGCAGATACGGAGCTTGAACATGAGTTATCTGGTGGAAAGAAGGATGGTATGGAAGAAGACAAGTGTGGAATTAGCGTTTGATTATATAATGAAGCATCACCACTGCTACCAGACAGAGACTTTGCCGGCGGAAAGATCGAAAATATAGAAGAACGTGGAATTTGTTCTTCTCTGTCTGGTGTACTGGGCAGAGACACATCGGCTGGGGCAATATATTCCATCAAATAAGAAGAAAAAGTGGGAAGATTATTGGGACTAAGAGTTCGTTTGGTTGTGTGGATAAAAAATGGAAAGACAGAAAATAAGAAGAAAAAGTGGGACGATGGAGGGACCTAAGGATGGATTGCACAGCAACGACAGTAGCATTATATATAAAAGAAGAACCTGTGGCGGTGGAGTTTATAGGAAACTTACCGTACACGGTTTCTTCCCAATTTGGTACGACTGCAAGAGCCTTCAAAGTTGAAACTCGTTTTCAGTTTCCACCATTTAATAACAAGCGGTAAGGCCCACTAAAACAGTAATAACTTATTGAATGATGACTTTGTTGTTTTCAGAAACCAAATCTTAGAAATTATGACTGAAGTGACTTCTAAAGTCTTTTGTTATTGAGCTTGAGAGTTAAACCTAGAAAAAGAGCAATGCATATACAGTGGACGTTATAAACTTAAATTTAAGGGTCATTAAATAGCCCACAGTTCGATTTAGAAATTTGACTGTCCATCGGGCTAATGGGTGGCCCGGCCCGTTATTATTAAGGCCTATGGGTAGCCCACTAGCCCAATGGGTCAGGCCATGGGCTAGTTTTTATGCCCAAGGGTACCCGGTGGGCTAGCCCAGTAGCCCAACCCATTGCCCAACCCGTTGACCTAACCCATTAGCCCAACCTAATAACTCATAATTCATAACAAAAATATATAGGAAGTGTATGAAAGATTGATCTTGAAATATCATAGAGGAATTTCTCAAGAGAACTCCCTCAACCACTAAGATATCTAAAGTAATTGTGCTAAACTTAGTTTACTAAATATATATTTTTCTAGTAGTCTATCAAATTTGAATTAACCATTTGACATTTTTTTATTAAAGATAAAAATTAAAAAAAAAAAAAACTATTTAAAGCCTTAATAAATAAAAAATTAAATAGGTTTTCATCAACAAAACAAAAAATTAAATAGATTTGATTGTAAAAAATTTCTAATTAAGTATTAAATTCTTAAATTCTTTCCTTTAAAAAAATAGATTAATTATTTCCTTATAAAAAATTCATTATTTCCTTATAAAAATAATAAAATAATATGCTAACACAAGCCCATGGATGACCCATTAGGCCCAACCGATAGCCCAACTCGCTAAAGACAAAATGGGCATTGCCCATGGGTAGGGTTATGGGCTAAGGTTTCCTCTTTCGGCCCAGCCCGACCTAGCCCATTAACTAGTTAATAGCCCATTATGCCCAGCCCATTGTGCCCATGGGCCAAGTAAAAATGGGCGGGGCCGGCCTGACCCGGCCCATTGACAACCCTTACTTAAATTCTATTATATTTATTTTTAAAAAATTTATGACTTGAAAATGTTTTGAGGCGAGTTTTCTCAATATGTCTAAAGTCACAACAATTTTTATAAAATATTTCATAATTACCAAAATGATATATTGTGAGTAATAGGGCATAATTAGATGAGAATTAACAAAATCTACCAACTCAATTGTTGTGAAATTTTTTTTGTTTATAACACTTCTTGAGGTTTTTTAGAGAATGTCATTTAATGTATGGAAAATGCTAAAGATACGAGTTTTACTGCATAAAATTTATAAAATGATGTGGTAATGTAAGTGATTAGTGGACTTTAACCACATAATAAATAAATATTTAAAACTTATTTTAGTGATTGGTAGCACATTAGTTATAAGCTCCATATAGTGAAAATTATAGTATCTCTAACATAACTCGGTGTAGTCTTTCTTACTTTCTCATATTTTGGTAATTTTGTAATTAACTTTGGACTCTATTACTTTCTCAAAAAAAAAAAAAAACCTTTGGACTCTATTAGGAAGGGTAAATTAAAAAAATCAAGATAAGGTGGTATTTTTATCAGTATCATGTACATTCCAACTACAAACTACCAAGTTTTATATGTTAATTAAATTTGTTTGGAAAATTTAACATATGTCCTAAAAGTATTGATTTTGGAAATATTTTTAGAAGCTTTTAATGGGAAAAATAAACAATTGATTTTTTTTTTTTTACACTTTTTTATATTTCCTATGAAAGTAATATAAATACTTTTCTAAAATAGTTCATTAACAAATGAAATATCCAACCCAAATTTGCTTATGTCAAATAAAAGAGTTGATGAAGTACCAGACAAGGACTTGGCTGCAGGAAAGGGTGAAAAGATGGAAGGAATAAAAGAGTGAAAATATGAGAAATATGAAAACAACTTATTTAATTTTTTTCTGAAAGTATACTTTGAAAAATAGTATAAGGGAAAATATACTTTTACTTTGAAAAAAGTAAAAAAATAAAATAAAAACTACAAAACATAAAACTAGCTTATAAATTAGTCCTAAACACACTCGAAGTCTCACTAGTCATTGTCTGGTGCATGCAGAGACATATGCGAATTCTATCAAATTAATAGTCCAAAAGGCAAAAGGTCCTATTTGATATGACTAAAACTAAGGAGGGACCTATGGATGGATTGCACATTAATGAGGATGGAATCAGCTAACTCTACTCTACTCTCCTCCACTTCGATACAAATCTTTTGTACCACCTTTTGTGGTTTATTTTATATTCCACTAATCACAACTTGTTGTTTAACTCTCCTTATAAAATAGTCAAATTTAAAATAATAAACAATAAATACATGACAAATTATAATTGGTGAAAGTGAAACCGTGAAACATAAAGTATGAATACAAAAAATGATACAGAAGATTTGCATTTCATCCTTTCAATCCAAACAAGTCATTGAGCAGAAAGTGAAGCAGTGGAGTGGAGTTTATTGGGAACTTCCTCACAACTAATATTCCGCGTTCCTTTTTGAGGATTGAAAACACGCTGGTAAGAGTTTTCAAAACTTGTTTTCATCAAATTGAACTATTGTTGACATACTGTTTATTATAAACACATCTTAAAAAATCAAGTCTCACAAACACTTTGTGGATGAGTTTATAGAAATCTAAGTCATGTTGATGTTTTCTGTCTCCACTTTCTCGTATTCTAATATGTGCTAGTGGCAATTTTGTATATTGGTCAAAAATTATGACATCATGGTGTTCCCAAAAGATAAATAAATAATGTGTGCTGGCAATTTTGTATATTGATCTCTATTTCGAAACCCTGCGACTCGAAACCCATATTTCATTCACTGTTTCCTTATCCCTCTTTAATTTGCTCTAAAGTTTCCTGCATTGACGTCTTCATCACAAGTTAGCACGTCAAAATCTAGTGGCCGATTCTAAATTTACATATGTCATTAAATTAATTAAATGAAATAGTAAAGAACATATCAAATGAATGCTATGTGCTTCAAGTAAAATAATTTAATTTACATATCTTGTAAATAATATAAATGCTCTGTGCTTTCAGTAAAATAATGTAATTAGTTATAGTAATGACATGCTTGTTTAAAACAAAATAAAACGAAAAGAAATAAATAAACTAATAGTCGACATCAAAGAACCTATTTCCCAAGCATGTCTTAGTCTTTTACACCAGTAAGTGCAAAGTAGAAAAAAGTTAATTTTACACAAATTTGTTCAAAAACTTTCAACATAAGTCTATCGATAACACTATACATATACATCAAGGGACATGTTAAAGAATGCTCTTGGAGCATTTGTTAGTAAACTATATTAGGAAAATTTTGATATAACTTTTATATGAAATATAAAAAATAAAAAATAAAAAATAAAAATTGTCAACAAAATTAATTACTTTATCATTTTCCAATAAAATATTTCTATAAATAGTTTCTAAACCATTGCTCTTAGAGCATTCTTTAATATTTCTTATATATTAATATTGCTACATGTGGGGCCAGAAAATCGGGTAGCCTTGGCCCACTCCAAGCCAGGCCCAAATGGCCCACGCCGAGGATGCTAGATGGGACCGAGGGCGAAAGCGTGAAGACCATCCTCCGAGGAGCATATCCGAGGATGACCCTGTCCTCGGGCATCCGAGACCTTGGAAAAACACGAGGACCACCCCACCAAAGGAATCCTTAATATCCGAGGAGGAGAGAACCCAATGCCACGCGTCAGCGACAGGAGCACGGCGAAGGAGCAAGCCTTAGGTGAGCAGTCACCCCCGCATTGAATGCGTTCACCTAACCCCCCTGACCGCATTAATGGGGATGTAACCCCTTGGCAGGGCAACATCGATCATGGTGAGCCACTTGAGTACGGATAAGACCTCTGATGGGACAGAGGGTCAGAGTGAAGGCCAATGGATAATCAACAGAAGGAAGAAGAAGATAAGGGAAAGAAGCAGGATATAAGGAAGGGGACAAAGGAATTATAGGGGGAGGGGAGAGAGAGAAACGGGGGGTAGTGAGTTTCAGGGAGAGGGGCCTCCTCGGACGGGTGCCGAGGAGCCACCCTCAGCTGTAAACTGGGCTCACTCCCCTTCAATGAAAAATGAGTGATTTGTATTCCGTTACTAGTCTGTTAGGGCCTAAACCTCCGGCCCACTCTCTAAAAATGTATTGTTGGGGGAACTTTTCTGAATCTGAGCCCCTACACTACAATAACCATATAAATATACACAATTACTGTACTTTTCTATTTTAGTTTTTTTTTTCTCTCTCCGCTCTCTCCTCTCTCACCCTTGTTACTCTCTTTCTCTCTCTTTTTTGGACTCTCTTTAATATCCAAAAAAGGGAGAGAGTTCTTTAACATTTCTCATACATTAATATTGCTATAATAACCATATAAATATACATAGTTACTGTACCTTTCTATTTTAATTTTTTTTCTCTTTCCTCTCTCACCCTTGTCACTCTCTTTCTCTCTCTTCCTTGGACTCTCTTAAATGTCCAAAAAAGGAAGAGAGTGTATTAGTAGGTGAAATATAATAATAATAAATAAGTATTTAAATAAGACAAAGTGTATAATAAATAATTTGACATAGGTTTTTTTTGCAAAATATTTGTGTAAGATAGAAAAAGTTGATTATTATGATAAAATAGATTGAGTATTTTAGATAAACTGACGTGAATACTCTTAGTTGAATAAAGCTTTTTATTCTAGTTCCCTCCTTGGTCAATATTCAATTAGATAATAGTTATTTCAAGTACTTCACTAATTAAATCCTAATTGATACACAAGTAGAGCAATCACACTGAATCTGTAGCCTAATTATAGTAATCAAAATCCAATTTTCTCTCATTCTTTCTCCTATTTTCTCATAGAGTAAACAGCCCCAAAAAAATTTAAAGAAACACTTGCATATAAAATAACTCGAAGTATGCCTTCTTCTGCCATGACATTACCATTTTGGATTTTGAATTATGTTGCAACCATAAATGATCGATGGATGCAAGAAGCCTACATAATTTCACATGAAACTGTTCCCCTTAAGCTCGTTAACTCCCCAATATACATACAGTATATGTTTGGATTGGGCTTATTTCCTGCGCGTCTGCATTTTTAGCGTTTCCTCTTTTTCTTTTTTTTTTTTTTTTTTATGCACGCATTTTAGCTTTTAGGAAACAAAGTGCACTGTTCATGCACTGTATACGCACTGTTTATGGACTGTTTACGCACTATTCACAAGACTTAAAACCACTTTATTCAGAAAAAAAAAAATATTTAAAATGAGTTATACGGCACTATTCACACATTTAAAATTTATTTTGTTACAATATTTTAAGTTTTCAGTTTTTAGCAAAATAAATTATATCCAAACGGACCATCAATCCTAGTCAGACGAAGTTTTATTCATCAGGCACATCTTCAACTTCAATAGTGTTGCTGCCAAATTAAGCCTCCTAGTACATGAACACCCAATGTACATATGGTTTTTGCATACCATTTTCCATTAACCGGATATATATATATATATATATATGAGTCCGGTTAATGAGTACGCATAAGATATTTGTTAAAGGACCATATTTAGAAAGTTTTAATTTTATTTTTATGTGAAATACAAAAAACTAAATAAAAAAAAATATATCAAATTTTTTTTTCAATAAAAAGTTTCTAAAAATACTTCATAAATCAATATCTTTAAGACATTTATTAATCCTTCTCACTCTCAAATTCAAGTTGTGTGAATGAGCTCTGTGGAGCCAAATTCCATAACACCGTCCACTACGCGTATCCAAGACATGGTCTGGAGTCCATACTTACTGCCCAAGCGAGCCCGATAGTACCTTGAGCTTGCCAGGCAGTCCTCCCCAACCACCCAGATGGGGCTCGAAGTGCTGAAAACTTGGCAAAGGACGCTGCCAAATGTGAACATGGGAGTCGAATCCCTGAGCTTGAAGAACTGGATATCATTGTTTCTAAACTTTTGATTATCTATATTGAAGAAGCCTTTGACTGGCCTAATATTTTTCAAGGAAGAATAGGATAGGCTGTCCAACTCCCAGTAGATAGCATAGGTCCACTTCTCGCAGGCCTTCCCTAACTCCACCTCAACTTCCGATGGCAAGACTCTCTCGTCATTGTCGTCCAAGTTATCAAATGTAATTGGGTACCAGTGAGTTAATTTACTCAAAAGAACTTCTTTAAATTCATGATTCAATTTGTTTGCGTCCGAAGTACACTGATCAAGGTCATGGGTTGATGCATTGGAACTAGAACAAGAATAGTTTGGCTGGAAGATTGAGGGTATGGATGATCCAAATCCATGACTTGATCTATGGGTTGATAATGAATTTGCTGAGATGTGTGGGTGGAAAGAATGATGATATAGAAGGAGAGAAAGGTTTGTTAGAGCAGATAGGGAGTTGAAGAGAGTTCCTGGTGGAAAGAAGATGGTATGGAAAGAGACAAGTGTGGAATGGAAGTGTTTCATTATAATGAAGTACTAGCTTCATAGAATTGCTGGTGGAAAGATTGAAAAGATAGAATTTATTAGAAGAACGTGAAATTTGTCTAAATCTGTGTCTGGTGTAATGGATTCCATCAAATAATAATCCAAAAGGCAAGAGGGAAGATTAATGTACTAAAAAACTGGGAGAGAGGGAACTACGGATGGATTGTACAAGGCTAGCATCATTTAAACAAAAAGAGAAGCAGTAGAATTCATTGGATTCGGAAACTTCCTCGCATCTACTACTCGAATGATACTGCCAATTGGGGCATCCTTTGCAATATTGCCTCACAATAATACTAATACTACTCACTTTTATACACACTTTACCACGAATACTATTTAATGTAGTAAACTATATATGATTGATTGTCTACTACTATCATATAGAGCTGTAGTTTTTTCTCAACCACTAACAATCTGTCACGCATACAGGGCAATTGTGTAAAAGTGTGTTACTAACATTATTAATCTCCTTCCACGGCTAAAACAAAGTTAGAATTTAAATCCAACCCCTCTCTCCCTCTCTCTCGTACGCTTTTCTTTCATAGCCAAGCCTTGTGAGATTTGATTTTTGTATAACCGTTGTGGGTCCAATGTGGGATAGGGATTCATGGATTTATCGAGGTGTCTATTCAGTTTTTGTAATATTTAATAAAGAAATGATATTTTACTTAAAAAATTGACATATTACTGTTCCATTTGCCACTTAAGTATCGATAATAAGGATTGGGATCTGGTGCAATTGCACCATGCAATTCACCCCAATCCCTCACAAAATTTTTTTACTTCTTTTACTCTTTAATTTTACTTTGTTTAAATTATTCATATTTTATATTTAATTATCGAGATTTAAAGTTGCTTTTTGTAACTTTAAATCTCAACCACAAAGATGGAACCACCCTTGGACTAGGGGAGACAATGGGCCCCTCCTAATTTTTTTTTTTTGAAAAAAATATTATTATATATGTGTACTAATTTTAATAATTTTGTTCTTTAAAATTACATTTTGTTTCCCTTTAATAATATCATTAATTCTTTTA